>NW_028143055.1:342500-382280 GCF_977018435.1 Lepisma saccharinum
CTTATCTAGTACTAAAACAATGCAATATGCAGAGATTTTCTAGAATTGCTCTGTGACTCTCTCATTTCTTACATCATAAACATATGATTTTTCTCCTATGAGAATAACACTACATATGGTGTCATCAGGTAATGCTTCATGGAATTCACAGACAATTTTAATGTTTGTCCTGTCATTCACCACAACTTGTTTCCTTTTTGAAGTGTTTATTACAAACATGGGTCTCCGTGCTTTGAATTCATCTGGTGTGTAATACATGTCAGTATTGCCAGTAGTGACCCTCTTGAATGCCGAAAAAGCCTCATATAATTTGAGGAAATCATCCTTGGACATGTCTAAATTGTAATTTTCTCTAGGAAAGACTTCATTTCTGCCATTTTTAAGATATATGTTTTTGATGTTGCAGCTATCAAACTTACTTGAATTTTTTTCCTGATTGTTGTGTCTCCCAGTCTGAAACAGTACCACCACAAAATCAGGCATGTCATATTGAATACTGGAGAATGAATTTGTAGCATCAAACTCATAATAAGAACCAGTTGCGGGCCTCTGTACGCATTGATATGTATAAAATTGCAGAGGAAGCTGTGGATTTTTTACTATATCTGCTTTGTGTTTAAGAGCATAACTGGCTTCATATTCAACAACCGGGATTCTTAACTCCATAGTCTGAATAATGCATTTGCCCTCATCAGGTAAGGTATTAGGCAGAGCTTCTCCTGTGGGGTTTAATGTGCTATACCTCATCAAAGCATTATTATCATTGGCAGCTCTTCTAAATGTAATTCTTAAACCACCCTTCCACATTATTTCTTTGTAATCTGAGAAGAATCCTGGCAACAGGCGCATCGGGAACAGCACTGTGTGGCTCTTGGTTAATATTTTCTCGCCAGCCTCAAATCCGCCTATTTTGTAGTAAGAAGCCTCGGTTTTGGATAATTTTAATGTGGCCATAGCTGTGGAGGTAATGCCGGGATAATCCACTCTGTTTATAACAACGCCATGCTTTCTGATCTCAATTTCAGAGAATAGATGTGGCACAAAATTATCCACCAATCTTATATTTGAATTTGCCGGATAATCTGTGCCATCGAGCTTTACAACATCAAATTTGATGTAAAGATCTGCTCTGTGGGGGTGTATAAAGCCGTCCCCCACGTCCAGATCAACCTCAATCTCTGTGTTGGGTTGATTTAAATTTGCAAATGTCCTCCTGTTTGGGGGGAATGATTGTAGCTCATAACTCTCAATATTTTCCATTGTATGTATTTTTATTTAAATGTTAATCTCTATGATTGCAGTTGTTGTGGCTCCAGCAAAATCAACTAATTCTTCTTTTTCATTGGTGACCATCAATTCGATGTAATCTATTCTGTTGTGACACACAGAAAAATATAATGTTGGGGATGGATTGTAGATGATTGGTTCCATGAATTCAGAATTAGGTTTGAATGTTGCAATAATCCCGGTTTGTTTGTGACTGCCTATGCCATTTGATTTGGTGATCATACGCTCAGCTACATTACAGTGAATATTCAGAGTCTCTATGGCTAAGAATTTAGGTATATTAATAGCAGTGTGTTTGATGGCCGGTTCAAGTTTTGTGTTGTTCTCAAATCCTAACAGCTCTCCTATAGTTCCCAGATTCACTGTTTCTGTAGCAGATACAATCTCTACTCTGTGAGTGACAGAATTTTGACTTAACACTACACCTCTGGGTAACTGAGCATTTAGAGTGGATAGATTATATTGCCCTGGAGTGATGACAATTTTTTCATCCCCTACTGCAATTGTGTTGTTGTGGTGTGTAATATTAGGGATCAAGTACATGCCATAAAATGCTCTGAGAGCTATTGTTTTGGGATACACTATGTCATCATGCAATTTGAGTTTCAATATTGAATTTTGGCTGGTGAGATGAAATACTCCCATGATGTTTCAGATACCACAAGGCTTTTTGAAAATTTTCAATTGATGGTTTATTTATTTGAGACATATATCTAAGAACTGATAAACACAAATGTCCGCAATTAACATCTTTGAAGTTTTGAACACGGGCATTATTGTAATAAAGATTGGGTGAATTTAGATATTTTATTAAATTTTCAGGCGGAACACCTCCAAATGAATCGAACACAAATGCCTCATCTTTTAAATATTTAAGATAACAGATCCAGTGAGTGCCCTGATTTTTGTACTTATCCAAATTAACAATGCCACACTCTTTGTTGAGTGGTTGTTCCGGTAAAGAATCAGACATGTACACACCTCTAAAATGTTTGATGCCCAGTGGCTTGATTAAAGCTTCAATATCTTGGTTTGTAAGCGGTTCTTGTTTTTTTTTAAACTTATTCATGGCTCTCTTAACACCTTTGCCTTGTTTCTCCATTGCCAGGTTATGGCGCCTCTGCTCATCTAATTCTGCTCTATTTTTCTTGGCATCTATTACTGTTTTTGCTATGGCGGCTGACCCCCCCGCCAAGCTCCCAACAGCCCCGAGAGCAGCTAAGATGGCAGGGATGGTAAATATGAATCCCCCACATGTGATTTTTTTCTTGATTGCTGTAATTTTTTTAATTGGGGGGTGCTAAGCAACAATTTCATACCATGCCCCTTTGCAATACAAGAGCTTTTTTCTTGCGCTGCTTTTTGGTCAAAAGGCTATCAATAGGCCCAAGAGATTTGAGACCTGCATAAGGTATTTGATACATAACACCCTTGGCCTTCATTGTAGGTTTATTATATACATATTCACAACCCCCACCCCAGTTTTTGTTTGGTGCTCATAGCTATGGTGGTCCCCAATGCTGATATTCTCTCACTCAAAGATGCATCTTTGCTTACAAATCTGCCAAATGCAGCCTCTTCTAATTTCTTGTCTGCAACATGTCTCTTGTCAAGATCAGAATGTGTGTTGTATGCTATGTCATGGTCTCTGCAAGCAGCATCTAAAGGATTAACACCAGGATCACCTCTGTTTAATCTATGATCCAATTTTGTGCCTGGACCACAATACTGATAACCTGGAATGTGTAGTTCAAATGGCAGCTTGTTTATAATGTCATTAACCAAGCCCCGACCCTCAGAGACATTCCAAAATTTAGGTGGTAGAGTATTAATAATTTTTATGAGATATCCAATCCCCTTAGGGTCATTCACTATAAAATTAGACAATTTTGTGCTTATCATGTCCATAATTCCAACCTTTTCATTGTAAAAATTGTGGTTCCCAGCATTTTCCTCCCCAGCTATGACCAGCAACCTATCTACAAGTTTCCTGACATCATCAACCCACACAAATTCTTTGGGCAGGGTGTTGTATTGTTTGATTCCACTCCCTGTCTTGATCTGTGACCATATGGGCTTGATTAAATTATTGTATTTTACCCCACTGCTCGACTTAACCCTTTTTTGCGTGGGATCATTGTTCTGGTATAGAGCATCTGATTTTATTAATATTTCTTTATAATGTTCATAATCTTGATCTGTATAGCTGCCAGGTCTTTTCCGAGTCATCAGTTCCCACAATCCAGGTGTGCCGGGGTACTTAACAAAAGCACCTTTTTCTCCGAGACGAGATTCTGAATATACAATTATATCATCTCCCATAAATGTTACTCTGAAATTGCCAATTCTATGTATAATGCTCCCATCACGCTCTGTGTCAGCATATAAGCCAAACACCTCATCTTTATTGTCTTTAGGTGTTGTTAAATATTTTTGTGCAAGAAGACCCAATTCAACAGGGTCCTGAGTAGCTTCAATTCTTCGAGGAGCAACAGGACTAGGTGTATGAATACTGGAAAGTGGGGTGAATGGATAATCTAATATGTTCCTTGCAGCTACAGGTACAAGCTCTGTGATCAAGTTTTGATTTTGCTCTGTAACAGTTTTGATATTCTTACCTAAATTATTAATAGCATCAATTACAGGCTGTTCTGCTTGTTTGTGTTTTTCATAAATTCCTCGGTTCTCTGATTTCCATCCCTTAAATCTTTTTACAAGATAATCTCTTAACTTAAGATCATCAATGATTGGCCTTTTCATGGTTGTTTATATACGTCTCAAAGTCTAGAAAATCGTTGATTTTATTTCTGTATTTGCCAGTATTAGGTGTTTTTGTCATATCAATTGTGACAAACCCATAACTGTCCTGGTTCCAGCACCTGCTGCAAAATTTAGAAAAATCATTGTAGCTCAAGTCCCCACCTACATATTCATCATGTATGTGTTTGAGGTTTGTATGATCTTGATGAAACACACATATAAAATTGCTGTTGTCCCGGATCAGTTGCTTGGGTATTTTTGAAAAAGTCTGTGCCAGGTAGAAGCAATCAATGTTTTTGTGCCGGCCCTGTGTAAAGAAATTTCTAACCTTGTTTTGATTATCCAGTATAATGTCATCAAACACAACAACAGAATTATCGAGACATTCATGAAGTGGCTTAACATCTGATTCAAAAGTGGCTATATCCAATCCATCATATAGCTTCATTAACTGCTGATATTTTAATTGTTCCAAGCTCTTAGAGAAGATATACAAGTGCCTGTTTTTCCAGTCTAGCCAGTTGGGTGCCAATAAAAAATTATCAACCATTAGTGTAGTTTTACCACAAGCAGATGGCCCAACGATAAGACACCTAATATTTTCAGGCAGCAGGTCGCCATTTCTCTTTTTCTGCTGTTCAGGTTCTGGCAGTCTTTTTATAACATCCCAGGTGCTCATATTATCACTTTGTTTTCCTCGATCCAGCTGTGTTCTGGAAGTCCCAGCCATTTGACAAGTAACTTGTTGCCTTTTCTGCGGATAATTTTTTCTATGAGATATGTGTCAGGCTGTTTAGTTTTACTGAGCTCTTGTTCATAAAACCTGCCTTTGAGAATTTCTCCTCGGTGATCTTTTATTATATATGTGTTAAGGCTTCCAGGTTTAACTTGAACCACCGTAAATAATTCAGTGCTCCAGTTCCTTGTAAAGCCTCTCTTGAATAACTGCTTATATTTGCTTATTCTTACTTGATCACCCACCTTGTATTTGGCCTTTCTTGTTGTTGGTTGGTATCTAGGATAATAAACAGTGCTGATCAATTTTTGCTCATCAGACGAAGTTACTTCGGAGGGTTTCATGTTGATTGTGGAATGGACCGAGTTGTTATATTTTTGTAGAAGTTCCGGAAGAATACTGAGCCATTTATAATTACCTTGAAGTGTAAATTGTTTATACATAAGATTTTTTAAGGTTCTGTTGAATCTCTCTACAATTGAGGCCTTGAGATCACTGTAACTCGAGTAATGTTTTATTGCCTGGCTTTTAATAAATTGTTGAAACACTGAATTATAAAATTCTTTGCCATTATCTGTTTGCAAATAGCGCGGTGATCTTCCACTCTGATTTATGATTGTCCTGAGGGCTTCTGTAACACATTTTCCTGTCTTGGATTTGAGTGGCAGAGCCCAGGCAAATTTTGAAAATGTGTCTATTACAGTGAGTAGATACTTGTAGCCCTTGTTGATTTTGTCTAAGTTTTTCAACTGTCCACTTGACAACTCAATCAAGTCGCTTTGCCATAAATCATCTATGCCCTTTGTGACTACCGGGAGTCTCTTAAAATTATGTCTGGCTTGTCTGTGTAATTCATCAACAATAATTTGTCTAGACATAATATGTAAACAAGAATATTGCAACTATAGGGTGTTCAGCAGCTGAGACTGCAGGATTTTCTAAATATAATTTGTCCCCTATTTGTATTTTAAATTCCAAAGAGCCGTCATCTTCAACATAGGCTGTTTCTAATGTATTGGGATCTGTAAAATCCTCCAATTCTACACTGGTGATTTTCACTTTGTTATCGGCATTTGTTATTGATAAGGTGGGGTAGTGGTGTGCCTGTGGTTGAAGCCAATATTTGATCTTGATTGGTCTCAATGTGCCCCCAAACAAAAAATTGGTAATAAAATTGTGCAGGGGACAGCATATATATTTTGCCTCCTGGTGTAAATGGAGAATCATATTCTTTGTTGGGGATGCTGTACAATTCAAGAATTACTGAATGTTTTGGATTCTCGATTATGCCTGTTATTTCCTTTTCTGCTGTGAGCAATCTGCTTGCTACAGATTCAAGGTGCTCATTGATGGTCCTAACAACATCATCGTGGCCTGGCTTGATCTTTATGTCTATAGCAAGTTTCTTGTATTGTTGTACAATATCTTGAAGCTGTGTGGCAAAAACAGACAGAGCATTTGCTTGATTGGATTCCATGGTCCCTAGCTGTTGCTTGATATTAGCTACAATTTGTTGCAAATTTTCAACAATTGCCAATTTTGAATTTTGAGCAGTAAGATCATGGACCTGTCTTCTGATATCCTCAAACAGGGCATGCAATTCATTAATATGTTGATTGGTTGGTAGAGTGGCCACTGTCTGAGTGAGTTGTTTGATCTCTGCCTGGATATTCTTGATATCTTCTGATTTCAATATGCGATTCACTGCCCTCTTAATATTTTTAAGTTCCTGTGATGTGGGAAGATTTGATACTGTATTTTGCAAAAATTCAAGTGCCAATTTTACATTGTTTAATTCAGAAGCATCAGCCACATTTTGCATAGCATTTTGGAGCAGGGCTATATCTGCCTGAGAGGGTGTTGAATGTTGTAAAATTTCAAGTTTTGTTTGGATATCATCGATCAAATGATGGAAATGAGATAGTTCAGATTCAGTGTTGAGGTTTTCAAGCTTTGTGATCTGTTGCTGGACACTGACAAGGGTATCTACAATCCCAGGCAATCGGGATTCTAGTACATTTGCCAAATCACTTTGCACTGCTGCTATTGTACCTTCAAGATGGGTTATGGAACTTTGAATTTTTCCAAAATCTTCATATGTTTCAAGTTGCAGCTTAATATTTGCTACACTCCGAGTTTTTGCATTCAAAGCATCAGAAGATGGCAAATTGTTCATAAAATTTTCAAGTGTCTCAATTTTTTCTTTAACCTCGGCTATGGCATTGTTCAGAGGGTCCAGATTAGGTATTTGGAGTGATTGAATCTGTTCTTTTAGAGTGGAAATCACTAGATCAAAATCTTCTTGTGATTTTATGCTTTTGACAATTGTTTGGAGCTGTGCCTGGACATTATTTATCTGCTCTTCTAATTGGTGTTTCAATTGCTCAGAGTTGGTGGCCTGGGTCTTAAATTTGGCTTGAAGAGCTGCTACAGCTTCTTCTAAACTTTGAAAATTATCCAATGTGGCCAGGTCAGTATATTTCTGAAGCAGCAATTTGAGTTCAGAATCAATTTTCAGAAGAGGGTTCATGCATTGTGATTGCAAATTTGTAATTTCTAATTGAAGACTGGCATTGAGTGTAGTTTGCAAAGCTTGTAAATCACTTCTTAATTTCTTGACTCTGACATCAAGCATCAGAATCTCGTCACTGTGATCTTCATGCCTTGTATGGCCAAATATATCATTAGGCATTTTGTTTTAGCGGTTATTTATTATTGAATATCTAATTCTTAATTCTATAAAAAAAGGTATAAGCTTGTCATAAGATCCAGGGACCTCAATATATAAGCAGTCACCGGCAGAAACAGTATATACAGTGCCAGAAACCATGTTTGAGTGCTTAATTCTGTAAATATTTCTCCCTACTGAAATTTTAACATCACCCTCAGGGGTTGTAATAAATTGCAATTGCCCACCTACAGGTAATTGGTAATGATTTAAATTATTGTTAAATATGTACAATATTTTGCCTGTGTTATCATCAATATCTGTAAGTATGCTGTTCAGATGAATAATTAACAAGCCACTTAGTTTAGACAGCATATCAGGAGAAGGTTGTGGTGTGGGCAGATCCATAATAGCCTGTTTTTTGAACCCAAATAAGTTCATAGGCATGTTTATTTATTTCAAATCATGCTCTGTGCTTGTGCATTGATTGCCATTTTTCAAATCACAATGCCCCCACGGTAGAGTATGTATGCCACATGATAAAATGCATCTCTTATCATCATGTGGGTCCAGAGCCACTTTTCTTACAACATTTGAAGTCACTGAGTGACCCACACTCTGAATTCTGCATTCTGATGTTTTGATTGAACTCTGGGATTTGAGGCAATTTTCATAATCTTCAATTTGGAGATCTTTGTCAACAGTCACTCTGCCAACGCCCTTGGCTTTTTTGGCAACAGCACCACTACATGTCTCAAAACTGTACGTCTTGGCACTTAACCCAGCAAATTTCACAATAACATCACCAAGTGTCTCATCTTTTAACATGCCGGGCACTTTTTTGTTGTGGTGGTGTTCAATTTTTGAATGCTCACTGGTGTCAAAATATTCAAGCAATTCAGGCTGTGCCATATCTTGATAAACATTTTCTGTCTGAATATCAAGAATAAAACTATCCGTGTCCATGTACATCAGTTTTACACGATCACCATAAAAAGGTTTCAACACATCATAATACAATGTTAACATGTGTAATTTGGCCGAATCCAATATTGCAGCCCCTACATAAATAGGCTTATCAAACTTAATCTTTGTCTTTTTCATGTTGAAAAGTGCCATGTGTTCATCATAAATTCTTCTGTAATTGAAGTTGGGCTTTGCAACCATTTTTTTGCTCAGGCTGGGGTCAGTAATTATTTTAACATCGGTATGTTTTCTGACATTTTCAATAGTTTTGCCATACACAGAATTGACCATCAATTTAAACAAGGTCTTATCAAATTGGCTCTTTGCAGATGTTCGAAGCTCTGTGTTTGTATCAATGTATGGTTTCAACCATCTTGAGTGCCTGAACCTCAAAACTTTGCCAACTTTGGTCACTTGAACACCATGTTTCATCAGGAACTGGAGGTTTTTGTAATATATGACATAGCCCTGTTTTGGCTCCAGAGTCATCATGAGCTTCTTCTGTTCAGAGCCAGGTGGGCACTGAACCTCGGGAATTGGGGACAGATCAGAAAATTTGTTGTGCAAATCATCAGGAATTGTCAGATCAACCTCTAAGAAGAGGCCATGGTCACTGTCATCAAAGTCCTTAAGATCTTCAATATTGAAATCTTCAACCCATTCAAGCTCTGCATATGGCAGTTTTTGCATCATGGCATAACCATAGAGGCTGTTTGCATCCACATACAGTATATAATTTGATGGCCGTGTTGGATCATAATCAGGCATATATTTGTTATTTGCTCTGGCATATCTCTGAGAACATTGCACCATCCCTCCTCTTATACATTTCTCCATAAACAGATATGTATCTTGATCTTGGATCAGATCCAATTGCATTTTGGTGTTGAAAAACATTGCAGGCCATGCTAGACCCGGGGCACTGTAAAAATACACTGGGTCCAATCCATAATTTTGCATGGAAGATTTTCTGAATGCCTGCATTACATCAGCTAAGAGGGTCACATCAAGTTTTAAATATGCCTTGTGATAATCACCAAATGTCTGGCATTTTAAATTGTTCCACATCAATTGGGCATGGTGATAATCTTCATCAGTGATTCCAGATCCTCTGATTTTGCTGTAAAACTCTTCTTGTGGTGGCAGGGAACATTCATCAAATTTAGAAAAATCTGTAACATAGTCATATGGATATACACCCTTCCGCCTAATTAATTTCAGGTCCAGATTTGGAAACATGGCACGTGTGATTTTGAATTGCTCATCAGATAAATGAGTGGCCAGTGTGGCCAGGCTAGCAGGTAAAATTCTGTAAGAATCAAGAAATCTTAATTGAATAGAAACACCTTCAACTTTAATTTTCTTGCTAATGGCAATATATTTCTCATCATTTTCAGCTAAAATATTTAAATTCTGCTTGTCAAACCCCTCGTATCTGATCAGATGATGGAAATCATAATTGGATGCTCCATGGCAAAATATGGGGATAAATTTTGGTCTCTTGATCTTAATATTACAGCTTTTACACAGGGCCATTAAGAATTTACCATCTGTATGAGAATGGTGATGTTCCTTGATATTTGTATCTGAAAATTCAGAATCACATACCGGGCATTTTTCTGCATTGTTGAAATCTTCAATCTGTTTCTCTGTTAAAGGCAACATGGGTTTTGATTTTAATAAGATCTTAGATGCTATGTCACGGCACTCATTTTCTATTCTATGTGCAAATATTTTGATGGCATTTGGTCCCATGTATAAGTGTGGCTCACTAGCTACACCGTCCCGTATAACTGTATAACAAAAACTGGAAGGTTCATGTAGCTGGTATGGTGTAATTGAAGAATCATCAGGATCTGGGCTACAAAATGCAATAGGTTTGAGGTTCGATTCAAAATCACAGACAATATATGCTGGGTGTTCCAACGAGGCTTCAAACTTATTGAATTTTGCTTTTTCACTTGGATTAGGCATCACCATATGAACAGGTTTATGGTTCCCACAGTATTTCAGATGCTCAATTAACTTATTTTTTGCAATTTCTGCACTCTCTTCACAAATCCCTTTCACCATTTTCCTGCCATCAAATACAGTTAAACATCTTCTGCACAACTTGAATATTCTATGAGTTTTGTCTAGTTGTTTTCTGACTAAAGCTTCAAGATTTTTTATCAGAGTGTAATGGTATGTGCCATCCCCTTCAATTAAGAGCAGATCAATCGGAACAGTAGAATCATCATCAAGTGTACTGATTCTGAGAGGTTCTATCAAGAAATTGTCACGACCAGTGGAACAAATAAAAACGTTAATAGATAATTGTTTATCATTGTTATCCCAGGCTCTTTTTTCAAATTTATCAATGTTCTGAACTAACATTGGATATTCTAAACCCTCCATTGCGTCGTCAAATTGATGTTCATGTTGTTTGTAATAAGTTATTCTCTCAGGATTCCTTGAAACTGGATACAAAGCAGCTAATATACACCACAGAAAGCATTTCTGGTCGGGATTTTGTATGTTAACCACGGCTTGTTTGTTTTTAATATTGGCAGGTAATGGCACATATGTAGATCCTTGTAATGGGCTGAATTCAGAAATATTAATATATAACTTGTGCGGAGAGCCACATAGGCTCCAGCCACTCTCTTTCGCAGCAAATTCAGAGTGTTTGATGTTCAATTGATCCATCAAACTGCTTATTACTGTGTCTGAATTTGCATTTGAATGTACCGGTACAGTTTCTGTTATGTGGGGCTGTGTAAATTTTGTGCCGTTTGGCTTCTTATATTGTGTAAACAATTTGAGGGATAGTTTATAAGAGCCATTTTATGCATTAAGAATTGCCTGCACATCAGGTTTTTTACTGTTCAAAAAATTCTGAATGCCACATCTTGGCTCTGATACAAAACAGTGATCCCTAAGTTGGCCATTAAAACTGCTACGGATGGGTGGTGCATTGCGTGGCTGCTTTGCAGGTCCAGCATTAAGAGGTGCTTCATGCTTTCTTTTCAGACCAGATGTAGATGGTTGTGTTGATGACTGTGCAGAGCAAGTATCTTTATGTGTATGTGCGAAGTATTTCATGCTATATTTTATATGGCATTTAGGGCATATTACTGTGGGAGTTCTGTATTTGTCTGGATTACAAATCTTTTGGTGCTTAGCCCAATTGGGGCTGGATATATTTTTTTTGCATTGATTACAATATTTTTGACTTGGCATTTTTGTTGTTGTTTATTATATACAATTTCTTGGGATTCAAATCAAAATTCTATGCTGGATAAAAATATCAGTTGGGTTCGGCAGTGTGATTTGTATGTGTGTGTATGTGTATGTGTGTATACACTTAATATTTTTGGCTTTGGTATTTATATACAATTTCTTGGGGTTCAAATCAAAACTCTATGCTGGATAAAAATATCAGTTGGGTTCAGCAGTGTGTGTGTGTGTGTGTGTGTGTGTGTGTGTGTGTGTGTATCTTAGCTTTGGTATTTATATAAAATTTCTTGGGGTTCAAATCAAAACTCTATGCTGGATAAAAATTTGTTGCACAGCATAATGCAATATAAATAAACCAGAAAAAGGCCACAACTTGGCCACAAGTGGACCGGAAGTGGTCAAACCGGAAGTGGTCAAACCGGAAGTGGACCGGAAGTGGTCAAACCGGAAGTGGACCGGAAGTGGTCAAACCGGAAGTGGTCAAACCGGAAGTGGTCAAACCGGAAGTGGACCGGAAGTAAATATGTGTGTGTGTGTGTGTGTGTGTGTGGGTGGATGTGGGTGGGTGTGGGTGGATGTGGGTGGGTGTGGGTGGGTGTGGGTGGATGTGGGTGGGTGTGGGTGTGTGTGGGTGGGTGTGGGTGGGTGTGGGTGTATGTGGGTGGATGTGGGTGTGTGTGGGTGGGTGTGGGTGGATGTGGGTGGGTGTGGGTGGGTGTGGGTGTATGTGGGTGGATGTGGGTGGGTGTGGGTGGATGTGGGTGGGTGTGGGTGTATGTGGGTGTATGTGGGTGGATGTGGGTGGGTGTGGTCAACGTCAACGTAGATGGCGTAGTTTTAGATGTGGGCATCAAGAAGGGCATATTTTGACAAGTTTATGGACAACAATCTCACAGAAGTGCCTTTTGTAAGTGTAGGCACTTCAATCTGAGGGGGGTCATACTTTCCGAAGGGAAATTCCCGAGGGCATTTTTTACAAAAATCTTGGATTAGACAGAGTCCCACACATGAACAAAAAGCTCATATGAGCATGTTGAGATGGTTTTAAGTATAGCCAAACCTGCTTGAGAGGGGCACATACTTTCCGGCATTGGATTGGGGTCATCAAGATTTTGGACGAATTTTTTAAGAATTTTCAAATTTTCAGATGGGAGGTTCCATATAAGGTCAAAAATTACATACTCAGATCTTCACCAAACTTTGCATGGATACATTGGATGTCAAGACACGTGGAAAAAACATACAAAACATAGGATTGGGGACATCAAGATTTTGGTCGAATTTTTTAAGAATTTTCAAATTTTCAGATAGGAGGTTCCATATAAGGTCAAAAACTACATACTCAGATCTTCACCAAACATTGCAGGGATACATTGGATGTCAAGACACGTGGAAAAAACATACAAGACCTAGGATTGGGGACATCAAGATTTTGGTGAAATTTTTTAAGAATTTTCAAATTTTCAGGTTCCATATAAGGTCAAAAACTACATACTCAGATCTTCACCAAACTTTGCAGGGATACATTGGATGTCAAGACACGTGGAAAAAACGTACAAAACAAGAGATTGGTGTCATCAAGATTTTGGACGGATTTTTTAGGAATTTTCAAATTTTCAGATGAGAGGTTCCAGATAAGGTCAAAAACTACATACTCAGATCTTCACCAAACTTTGCAGGGATACATTGGATGTCAAGACACGTGGAAAAAACGTACAAAACAAGAGATTGGAGACATCAAGATTTTGGACGAATTTTTTAAGAATTTTCAAATTTTCAGAAAGGATGTTCCAGATAAGGTCAAAAGCGACATACTCAGATCTTCACCAAACTTTGCAGAGATACATTGGATGTCAAGACACGTGGAAAAAACATACAAAACATAGGATTGGGGACATCAAGATTTTGGTCAAATTTTTTAAGAATTTTCAAATTTTCAGATAGGAGGTTCCATATAAGGTCAAAAACTACATACTCAGACCTTCACCAAACATTGCAGGGATACATTGGATGTCAAGACACGTGGAAAAAACGTACAAAACAAGAGATTGGAGACATCAAGATTTTCCACGAATTTTTTAAGAATTTTCAAATTTTCAGATGGGAGGTTCCAGATAAGGTCAAAAACTACATACTCAGATCTTCACCAAACTATGCAGGGATACATTGAATGTCAAGACACGTGGAAAAAACGTACAAAACAAGAGATTGGAGACATCAAGATTTTGGACGAATTTTTTAAGAATTTTCAAATTTTCAGATAGGAGGTTCCAGATAAGGTCAAAAACTACATACTCAGATCTTCACCAAACTTTGCAGGGATACATTGGATGTCAAGACACGTGGAAAAAACGTACAAAACAAGAGATTGGAGACATCAAGATTTTGGACGAATTTTTGAGGAATTTTCAAATTTTCAGAAATGAGGTTTCAGATAAGGTCAAAAACTACATACTCAGATCTTCACCAAACTTTGCAGGGATACATTGGATGTCAAGACACGTGGGAAAAACGTACAAAACAAGCGATTGGAGTTATCAAGATTTTGGACGAATTTTTTAAGAATTTTCAAATTTTCAGATAGGAGGTTCCATATAAGGTCAAAAACTACATACTCAGATCTTCACCAAACTTTGCAGGGATACATTGGATGTCAAGACACGGGGAAAAGACGTACAAAACAAGAGATTGGGGTCATCAAGATTTTGGACGGATTTTTTAGGAATTTTCAAATTTTCAGATGGGAGGTTCCAGATAAGGTCAAAAACTACATACTCGGATCTTCAAAAAACTTTGCATGGATACATTGGATGTCAAGACACGTGGAAAAAACGTACAAAACAAGAGATTGGAGACGTCAAGATTTCGGACGAATTTTTTAAGAATTTTCAAATTTTGAGAAAGGATGTTCCAGATAAGGTCAAAAACGACATACTCAGATCTTCACCAAACTTTGCAGGGATACATTGGATGTCAAGACACGTGGGAAAAACGTACAAAACAAGAGATTGGAGACATCAAGATTTTGGACGAATTTTTGAGGAATTTTCAAATTTTCAGAAATGAGGTTCCATATAAGGTCAAAAACTACATACTCAGATCTTCACCAAACTTTGCAGGGATACATTGGATGTCAAGACACGTGGGAAAAACGTACAAAACAAGAGATTGGAGACATCAAGGTTTTGGACGAATTTTTTAAGAATTTTCAAATTTTCAGATAGGAGGTTCCAGATAAGGTCAAAAACTACATACTCAGATCTTCACCAAACTTTGCAGGGATACATTGGATGTCAAGACACGTGGAAAAAACGTACAAAACAAGAGATTGGGGTCATCAAGATTTTGGACGGATTTTTTAGGAATTTTCAAATTTTCAGATGGGAGGTTCCAGATAAGGTCAAAAACTACATACTCAGATCTTCACCAAACTTTGCAGGGATACATTGGATGTCAAGACACGTGGAAAAAACGTACAAAACAAGAGATTGGAGACGTCAAGATTTTGGACGAATTTTTTAAGAATTTTCAAATTTTCAGAAAGGATGTTCCAGATAAGGTCAAAAACGACATACTCAGATCTTCACCAAACTTTGCAGGGATACATTGGATGTCAAGACACGTGGAAAAAACGTACAAAACAAGAGATTGGAGACATCAAGATTTTGGACGAATTTTTTAAGAATTTTCAAATTTTCAGATAGGAGGTTCCAGATAAGGTCAAAAACTACATACTCAGATCATCACCAAACTTTGCAGGGATACATTTGATGTCAAGACACGTGGAAAAACGTACAAAACAAGAGATTGGAGACATCAAGATTTTGGACGAATTTTTTAACAAATTTCAAATTTTCAGAAAGGATGTTCCAGATAAGGTCAAAAACGACATACTCAGATGTTCACCAAACGTTGCAGGGATACTTTGCATGTCAAGACACGTGGAAAAAACGTACAAAACAAGAGATTGGAGACATCAAGATTTTGGACGAATTTTTTAAGAATTTTCAAATTTTCAGATAGGAGGTTCCAGATAAGGTCAAAAACTACATACTCAGATCTTCACCAAACTTTGCAGGGATACATTAGATGTCAAGACACGTGGAAAAAACGTACAAAACAAGAGATTGGAGACATCTCGATTTTGGACGAATTTTTGAGGAATTTTCAAATTTTCAGAAATGAGGTTCCAGATAAGGTCAAAAACTACATACTCAGATCTTCACCAAACTTTGCAGGGATACATTGGATGTCAAGACACGTGGGAAAAACGTTCAAAACAAGAGATTGGAGACATCAAGATTTTGGACGAATTTTTTAACAATTTTCAAATTTTCAGATAGGAGGTTCCAGATAAGGTCAAAAACTACATACTCAGATCTTCACCAAACTTTGCAGGGATTCATTGGATGTCAAGACACGTGGAAAAAACGTACAAAACAAGAGATTGGAGACATCAAGATTTTGGACGAATTTTTTAAGTATTTTCAAATTTTCAGAAAGGATGTTCCAGATAAGGTCAAAAACGACATACTCAGATCTTCAACAAACTCTGCAGGGATACATTGGATGTCAAGACACGTGGAAAAAACATACAAAACAGGATTGGGGACATCAAGATTTTGGTCAAATTTTTTAAGAATTTTCAAATTTTCAGATAGGAGGTTCCATATAAGGTCAAAAACAACATACTCAGATCTTCACCAAACTTTGCATGGATACATTGGATGTCAAGACACGTGGAAAAAACGTACAAAACAAGAGATTGGAGACATCAAGATTTTGGACGAATTTTTTAAGAATTTTCAAATTTTCAGAAAGAAGGTTCCATATATGGTCAAAAACTACATACTCAGATCTTCACCAAACTTTGCAGGGATACATTGAATGTCAAGACACGTGGAAAAAACGTACAAAACAAGAGATTGGGGTCATCAAGATTTTGGACGGATTTTTTAGGAATTTTCAAATTTTCAGATGGGAGGTTCCATATATGGTCAAAAACTACATACTCAGATCTTCACCAAACTTTGCAGGGATACATTGGATGTCAAGACACGTGGAAAGAACGTACAAAACAAGAGATTGGAGACATCAAGGTTTTCGACGAATTTTTTAAGAATTTTCAAATTTTCAGATAGGAGGTTCCATATAAGGTCAAAAACTACATACTCAGATCTTCACCAAACTTTGCATGGATACATTGGATGTCAAGACACGTGGAAAAAACATACAAAACATAGGATTGGAGACATCAAGATTTTGGTCGAATTTTTTAAGAATTTTCAAATTTTCAGATGGGAGGTTCCAGATAAGGTCAAAAACTACATACTCAGATCTTCACCAAACTTTGCAGGGATACATTGGATGTCAAGACACGTGGAAAAAACGTACAAAACAAGAGATAGGAGACATCAAGATTTTGGAAGAATTTTTTAAGAATTTTCAAATTTTCAGATAGGATGTTCCAGATAAGGTCAAAAACGACATACTCAGATCTTCACCAAACTTTGCATTGATACATTGGATATCAAGACACGTGGAAAAAACGTACAAAACAAGAGATTGGAGACGTCAAGATTTTGGACGAATTTTTTAAGAATTTTCAAATTTTCAGATAGGAGGTTCCAGATAAGGTCAAAAACTACATACTCAGATCTTCACCAAACTTTGCAGGGATACATTGGATGTCAAGACACGTGGAAAAAACGTACAAAACAAGAGATTGGGGTCATCAAGATTTTGGACGGATTTTTTAGGAATTTTCAAATTTTCAGATGGGAGGTTCCAGATAAGGTCAAAAACTACATACTCAGATCTTCACCAAACATTGCAGGGATACATTGGATGTCAAGACACGTGGAAAAAACGTACAAAACAAGAGATTGGAGACATCAAGATTTTGGACGAATTTTTTAAGAATTTTCAAATTTTCAGATAGGAGGTTCCAGATGAGGTCAAAAACTACATACTCAGATCTTCACCAAACTTTGCAGGAATACTTTGCATGTCAAGACACGTGGAAAAAACGTACAAAACAAGAGATCGGAGACATCAAGATTTTCGACGAATTTTTTAAGAATTTTCAAATTTTCAGATGGGAGGTTCCAGATAAGGTCAAAAACGACACACTCAGATCTTCACCAAACTTTGCATGGATACATTGGATGTCAAGACACGTGGAAAAAACATACAAAACATAGGATTGGTGACATCAAGATTTTGGACGAATTTTTTAAGAATTTTCAAATTTTCAGAAAGGAGGTTCCATATAAGGTCAAAAACTACATACTCAGATCTTCACCAAACTTTGCAGGGATACATTGGATGTCAAGACACGTGGAAAAAACGTACAAAACAAGAGATTGGAGACATCAAGATTTTGGACGAATTTTTTGAGAATTTTCAAATTTTCAGAAACGAGGTTCCATATAAGGTCAAAAACTACATACTCAGATCTTCACCAAACTTTGCAGGGATACATTGGATGTAAAGACACGTGGAAAAAACGTACAAAACAAGAGATTGGAGACATCAAGATTTTGGACGAATTTTTTAAGAATTTTCAAATTTTCAGAAAGGATGTTCCAGATAAGATCAAAAACGACATACTCTGATCTTCACCAAACTTTGCAGGGATACATTGGAGGTCGAGACACGTGGAAAAAACGTACAAAACAAGACATTGGAGTATTCAAGATTTTGGACGAATTTTTGAAGAATTTTCAAATTTTCAGATAGGAGGTTCCAGATAAGGTCAAAAACTACATACTCAGATCTTCACCAAACATTGCAGGGATACATTGGATGTCAAGACACGTGGAAAAAACGTACAAATCAAGAGATTGGAGACATCAAGATTCTCGAAGAATTTTTGAAGAATTTTCAAATTTTCAGATAGGAGGTTCCAGATAAGGTCAAAAACTACATACTCAGATCTTCACCAAACGTTGCAGGTATACTTTGCATGTCAAGACACGTTGAAAAAACGTACAAAACAAGAGATTGGAGACATCAAGATTTTCGACGAATTTTTTAAGAATTTTCAAATTTTCAGATGGGAGGTTCCAGATAAGGTCAAAAACGACATACTCAGATCTTCACCAAACTTTGCATGGATACATTGGATGTCAAGACACGTGGAAAACACGTACAAAACAAGAGATTGGAGACATCAAGATTTTGGACGAATTTTTTAAGAATTCTCAAATTTTCAGAAAGGAGGTTCCATATAAGGTCAAAAACTACATACTCAGATCTTCACCAAACTTTGCAGGGATACATTGGATGTCAAGACACGTGGAAAAAACGTACAAAACAAGAGATTGGGGTCATCAAGATTTTGGACGAATTTTTTAAGAATTTTCAAATTTTCAGATGGGAGGTTCCATATAAGGTCAAAAATTACATACTCAGATCTTCACCAAACTTTGCATGGATACATTGGATGTCAAGACACGTGGAAAAAACATACAAAACATAGGATTGGGGACATCAAGATTTTGGTCGAATTTTTTAAGAATTTTCAAATTTTCAGATAGGAGGTTCCATATAAGGTCAAAAACTACATACTCAGATCTTCACCAAACTTTGCAGGGATACATTGGATGTCAAGACACGTGGAAAAAACATACAAGACCTAGGATTGGGGACATCAAGATTTTGGTCAAATTTTTTAAGAATTTTCAAATTTTCAGGTTCCATATAAGGTCAAAAACTACATACTCAGATCTTCACCAAACTTTGCAGGGATACATTGGATGTCAAGACACGTGGAAAAAACGTACAAAACAAGAGATTGGAAACATCAAGATTTTGGACGAATTTTTTAAGAATTTTCAAATTTTCAGAAAGGAGGTTCCATATAAGGTCAAAAACTACATACTCAGATCTTCACCAAACTTTGCAGGGATACATTGGATGTCAAGACACGTGGAAAAAACGTACAAAACAAGAGATTGGAGACATCAAGATTTTGGACGAATTTTTTAAGAATTTTCTAATTTTCAGAAAGGAGGTTCCATATAAGGTCAAAAACTACATACTCAGATCTTCACCAAACTTTGCAGGGATACATTGGATGTCAAGACACGTGGAAAAAACGTAAAAAACAAGAGATTGGAGACATCAAGATTATGGACGAATTTTTTGAGAATTTTCAAATTTTCAGAAAGGAGGTTCCATATAAGGTCAAAAACTACATACTCAGATCTTCACCAAACTTTGCAGGGATACATTGGATGTCAAGACACGTGGAAAAAACGTACAAAACAAGAGATTAGAGACATCAAGGTTTTCGACGAATTTTTTAAGAATTTTCAAATTTTCAGAAAGGATGTTCCAGATAAGGTCAAAAACGACATACTCAGATCTTCACCAAACTTTGCAGGGTTACATTGGAGGTCGAGACACGTGGAAAAAACGTACAAAACAAGAGATTGGAGACATCAAGATTTTGGACGAATTTTTGAAGAATTTTCAAATTTTCAGATAGGAGGTTCCAGATAAGGTCAAAAACTACATACTCAGATCTCCACCAAACATTGCAGGGATACATTGGATGTCAAGACACGTGGAAAAAACGTACAAAACAAGAGATTGGAGACATCAAGATTTTGGACGAATTTTTTAAGAATTTTCAAATTTTCAGATAGGAGGTTCCAGATAAGGTCAAAAACTACATACTCAGATCTTCACCAAACGTTGCAGGGATACTTTGCATGTCAAGACACGTGGAAAAAACGTACAAAACAAGAGATTGGAGACATCAAGATTTTCGACGAATTTTTTAAGAATTTTCAAATTTTTAAGATGGGAGGTTCCAGATAAGGTCAAAAACGACATACTCAGATCTTCACCAAACTTTGCAGGGATACATTGGATGTCAAGACACGTGGAAAAAACATACAAGACCTAGGATTGGGGACATCAAGATTTTGGTCAAATTTTTTAAGAATTTTCAAATTTTCAGGTTCCATATCAGGTCAAAAACTACATACTCAGATCTTCACCAAACTTTGCAGGGATACATTGGATGTCAAGACACGTGGAAAAAACATACAAGACCTAGGATTGGGGACATCAAGATTTTGGTCAAATTTTTTAAGAATTTTCAAATTTTCAGGTTCGATATCAGGTCAAAAACTACATACTCAGATCTTCACCAAACTTTGCAGGGATACATTGGATGTCAAGACACGTGGAAAAAACGTACAAAACAAGAGATTGGAGACATCAAGATTTTGGAGGAATTTTTTAAGAATTTTCAAATTTTCAGATAGGAGGTTCCATATAAGGTCAAAAACTACATACTCAGATCTTCACCAAACATTGCAGGGATACATTGGAGGTCAAGACACGTGGAAAAAACGTACAAAACAAGAGATTGGAGACATCAATATTTTGGACGAATTTTTTAAAAGTTTTCAAATTTTCAGATAGGAGGTTCCAGATAAGGTCTAAAACTACATACTCAGATCTTCACCAAACGTTGCAGGGATACTTTGCATGTCAAGACACGTGGAAAAAACGTACAAAACAAGAGATTGGAGACATCAAGATTTTCGACGAATTTTTTAAGAATTTTCAAATTTTTAAGATGGGAGGTTCCAGATAAGGTCAAAAACGACATACTCAGATCTTCACCAAACTTTGCAGGGATACATTGGATGTCAAGACACGTGGAAAAAACATACAAGACCTAGGATTGGGGACATCAAGATTTTGGTCAAATTTTTTAAGAATTTTCAAATTTTCAGGTTCCATATCAGGTCAAAAACTACATACTCAGATCTTCACCAAACTTTGCAGGGATACATTGGATGTCAAGACACGTGGAAAAAACGTACAAAACAAGAGATTGGAGACATCAAGATTTTGGACGATTTTTTTAAGAATTTTCAAATTTTCAGATAGGAGGTTCCATATAAGGTCAAAAACTACATACTCAGATCTTCACCAAACATTGCAGGGATACATTGGAGGTCAAGACACGTGGAAAAAACGTACAAAACAAGAGATTGGAGACATCAATATTTTGGACGAATTTTTTAAAGTTTTCAAATTTTCAGATAGGTGGTTCCAGATAAGGTCTAAAACTACATACTGAGATCTTCACCAAACTTTACTGGGATACATTGGATGTCAAGACACGTGGAAAAAACATACAAAACATAGGATTGGGGATATCAAGATTTTGGTCAAATTTTTTAAGAATTTTCAAATTTTCAGATGGGAGGTTCCATATAAGGTCAAAAACTACATACTCAGATCTTCACCAAACATTGCAGGGATACATTGGATGTCAAGACACGTGGAAAAAACGTACAAAACAAGAGATTGGAGACATCAAGATTTTGGACGAATTTTTGAAGAATTTTCAAATTTTCAGATAGGAGGGTCCAGATAAGGTCAAAAACTACATACTCAGATCTTCACCAAACGTTGCAGGGATACTTTGCATGTCAAGACACGTGGAAAAAACATACAAAACATAGGATTGGGGACATCAAGATTTTGGTCGAATTTTTTAAGAATTTTCAAATTTTCAGATAGGAGGTTCCATATAAGGTCAAAAACTACATACTCAGATCTTCACCAAACTTTGCAGGGATACATTGGATGTCAAGACACGTGGAAAAAACATACAAGACCTAGGATTGGGGACATCAAGATTTTGGTCAAATTTTTTAAGAATTTTCAAATTTTCAGGTTCCATATAAGGTCAAAAACTACATACTCAGATCTTCACCAAACTTTGCAGGGATACATTGGATGTCAAGACACGTGGAAAAAACGTACAAAACAAGAGATTGGAAACATCAAGATTTTGGACGAATTTTTTAAGAATTTTCAAATTTTCAGAAAGGAGGTTCCATATAAGGTCAAAAACTACATACTCAGATCTTCACCAAACTTTGCAGGGATACATTGGATGTCAAGACACGTGGAAAAAACGTACAAAACAAGAGATTGGAGACATCAAGATTTTGGACGAATTTTTTAAGAATTTTCTAATTTTCAGAAAGGAGGTTCCATATAAGGTCAAAAACTACATACTCAGATCTTCACCAAACTTTGCAGGGATACATTGGATGTCAAGACACGTGGAAAAAACGTAAAAAACAAGAGATTGGAGACATCAAGATTATGGACGAATTTTTTGAGAATTTTCAAATTTTCAGAAAGGAGGTTCCATATAAGGTCAAAAACTACATACTCAGATCTTCACCAAACTTTGCAGGGATACATTGGATGTCAAGACACGTGGAAAAAACGTACAAAACAAGAGATTAGAGACATCAAGGTTTTCGACGAATTTTTTAAGAATTTTCAAATTTTCAGAAAGGATGTTCCAGATAAGGTCAAAAACGACATACTCAGATCTTCACCAAACTTTGCAGGGTTACATTGGAGGTCGAGACACGTGGAAAAAACGTACAAAACAAGAGATTGGAGACATCAAGATTTTGGACGAATTTTTGAAGAATTTTCAAATTTTCAGATAGGAGGTTCCAGATAAGGTCAAAAACTACATACTCAGATCTCCACCAAACATTGCAGGGATACATTGGATGTCAAGACACGTGGAAAAAACGTACAAAACAAGAGATTGGAGACATCAAGATTTTGGACGAATTTTTTAAGAATTTTCAAATTTTCAGATAGGAGGTTCCAGATAAGGTCAAAAACTACATACTCAGATCTTCACCAAACGTTGCAGGGATACTTTGCATGTCAAGACACGTGGAAAAAACGTACAAAACAAGAGATTGGAGACATCAAGATTTTCGACGAATTTTTTAAGAATTTTCAAATTTTTAAGATGGGAGGTTCCAGATAAGGTCAAAAACGACATACTCAGATCTTCACCAAACTTTGCAGGGATACATTGGATGTCAAGACACGTGGAAAAAACATACAAGACCTAGGATTGGGGACATCAAGATTTTGGTCAAATTTTTTAAGAATTTTCAAATTTTCAGGTTCCATATTAGGTCAAAAACTACATACTCAGATCTTCACCAAACTTTGCAGGGATACATTGGATGTCAAGACACGTGGAAAAAACGTACAAAACAAGAGATTGGAGACATCAAGATTTTGGACGATTTTTTTAAGAATTTTCAAATTTTCAGATAGGAGGTTCCATATAAGGTCAAAAACTACATACTCAGATCTCCACCAAACATTGCAGGGATACATTGGAGGTCAAGACACGTGGAAAAAACGTACAAAACAAGAGATTGGAGACATCAATATTTTGGACGAATTTTTTAAAAGTTTTCAAATTTTCAGATAGGTGGTTCCAGATAAGGTCTAAAACTACATACTGAGATCTTCACCAAACTTTACTGGGATACATTGGATGTCAAGACACGTGGAAAAAACATACAAAACATAGGATTGGGGATATCAAGATTTTGGTCAAATTTTTTAAGAATTTTCAAATTTTCAGATAGGAGGTTCCATATAAGGTCAAAAACTACATACTCAGATCTTCACCAAACATTGCAGGGATACATTGGATGTCAAGACACGTAAAAAAAACGTACAAAACAAGAGATTGGAGACATCAAGATGTTGGACGAATTTTTGAAGAATTTTCAAATTTTCAGAAAGGAGGTTCCATATAAGGTCAAAAACTACATACTCAGATCTTCACCAAACGTTGCAGGGATACTTTGCATGTCAAGACACGTGGAAAAAACGTACAAAACAAGAGATTGGATACATCAAGATTTTCGACGAATTTTTTAAGAATTTTCAAATTTTCAGATGGGAGGTTCCAGATAAGGTAAAAAACGACATACTCAGATCTTCACCAAACTTTGCATGGATACATTGGATGTCAAGACACGTGGAAAAGACGTACAAAACAAGAAATTGGAGACATCAAGATTTCTGACGAATTTTTTAAGAATTTTCAAATTTTCAGAAAGGAGGTTCCGTATAAGGTCAAAAACTACATACTCAGATCTTCACCAAACTTTGCAGGGATACATTGGATGTCAAGACACGTGGAAAAAACGTACAAAACAAGAGATTGGGGTCATCAAGATTTTGGACGGATTTTTTAGGAATTTTCAAATTTTCAGATGGGAGGTTCCAGATAAGGTCAAAAGCGACATACTCAGATCTTCACCAAACTTTGCAGAGATACATTGGATGTCAAGACACGTGGAAAAAACATACAAAACATAGGATTGGGGACATCAAGATTTTGGTCAAATTTTTTAAGAATTTTCAAATTTTCAGATAGGAGGTTCCATATAAGGTCAAAAACTACATACTCAGACCTTCACCAAACATTGCAGGGATACATTGGATGTCAAGACACGTGGAAAAAACGTACAAAACAAGAGATTGGAGACATCAAGATTTTCCACGAATTTTTTAAGAATTTTCAAATTTTCAGATGGGAGGTTCCAGATAAGGTCAAAAACTACATACTCAGATCTTCACCAAACTATGCAGGGATACATTGAATGTCAAGACACGTGGAAAAAACGTACAAAACAAGAGATTGGAGACATCAAGATTTTGGACGAATTTTTTAAGAATTTTCAAATTTTCAGATAGGAGGTTCCAGATAAGGTCAAAAACTACATACTCAGATCTTCACCAAACTTTGCAGGGATACATTGGATGTCAAGACACGTGGAAAAAACGTACAAAACAAGAGATTGGAGACATCAAGATTTTGGACGAATTTTTGAGGAATTTTCAAATTTTCAGAAATGAGGTTCCAGATAAGGTCAAAAACTACATACTCAGATCTTCACCAAACTTTGCAGGGATACATTGGATGTCAAGACACGTGGGAAAAACGTACAAAACAAGCGATTGGAGTTATCAAGATTTTGGACGAATTTTTTAAGAATTTTCAAATTTTCAGATAGGAGGTTCCATATAAGGTCAAAAACTACATACTCAGATCTTCACCAAACTTTGCAGGGATACATTGGATGTCAAGACACGGGGAAAAGACGTACAAAACAAGAGATTGGGGTCATCAAGATTTTGGACGGATTTTTTAGGAATTTTCAAATTTTCAGATGGGAGGTTCCAGATAAGGTCAAAAACTACATACTCGGATCTTCAAAAAACTTTGCATGGATACATTGGATGTCAAGACACGTGGAAAAAACGTACAAAACAAGAGATTGGAGACGTCAAGATTTCGGACGAATTTTTTAAGAATTTTCAAATTTTGAGAAAGGATGTTCCAGATAAGGTCAAAAACGACATACTCAGATCTTCACCAAACTTTGCAGGGATACATTGGATGTCAAGACACGTGGGAAAAACGTACAAAACAAGAGATTGGAGACATCAAGATTTTGGACGAATTTTTGAGGAATTTTCAAATTTTCAGAAATGAGGTTCCATATAAGGTCAAAAACTACATACTCAGATCTTCACCAAACTTTGCAGGGATACATTGGATGTCAAGACACGTGGGAAAAACGTACAAAACAAGAGATTGGAGACATCAAGGTTTTGGACGAATTTTTTAAGAATTTTCAAATTTTCAGATAGGAGGTTCCAGATAAGGTCAAAAACTACATACTCAGATCTTCACCAAACTTTGCAGGGATACATTGGATGTCAAGACACGTGGAAAAAACGTACAAAACAAGAGATTGGGGTCATCAAGATTTTGGACGGATTTTTTAGGAATTTTCAAATTTTCAGATGGGAGGTTCCAGATAAGGTCAAAAACTACATACTCAGATCTTCACCAAACTTTGCAGGGATACATTGGATGTCAAGACACGTGGAAAAAACGTACAAAACAAGAGATTGGAGACGTCAAGATTTTGGACGAATTTTTTAAGAATTTTCAAATTTTCAGAAAGGATGTTCCAGATAAGGTCAAAAACGACATACTCAGATCTTCACCAAACTTTGCAGGGATACATTGGATGTCAAGACACGTGGAAAAAACGTACAAAACAAGAGATTGGAGACATCAAGATTTTGGACGAATTTTTTAAGAATTTTCAAATTTTCAGATAGGAGGTTCCAGATAAGGTCAAAAACTACATACTCAGATCATCACCAAACTTTGCAGGGATACATTTGATGTCAAGACACGTGGAAAAACGTACAAAACAAGAGATTGGAGACATCAAGATTTTGGACGAATTTTTTAACAAATTTCAAATTTTCAGAAAGGATGTTCCAGATAAGGTCAAAAACGACATACTCAGATCTTCACCAAACGTTGCAGGGATACTTTGCATGTCAAGACACGTGGAAAAAACGTACAAAACAAGAGATTGGAGACATCAAGATTTTGGACGAATTTTTTAAGAATTTTCAAATTTTCAGATAGGAGGTTCCAGATAAGGTCAAAAACTACATACTCAGATCTTCACCAAACTTTGCAGGGATACATTAGATGTCAAGACACGTGGAAAAAACGTACAAAACAAGAGATTGGAGACATCACGATTTTGGACGAATTTTTGAGGAATTTTCAAATTTTCAGAAATGAGGTTCCAGATAAGGTCAAAAACTACATACTCAGATCTTCACCAAACTTTGCAGGGATACATTGGATGTCAAGACACGTGGGAAAAACGTTCAAAACAAGAGATTGGAGACATCAAGATTTTGGACGAATTTTTTAACAATTTTCAAATTTTCAGATAGGAGGTTCCAGATAAGGTCAAAAACTACATACTCAGATCTTCACCAAACTTTGCAGGGATTCATTGGATGTCAAGACACGTGGAAAAAACGTACAAAACAAGAGATTGGAGACATCAAGATTTTGGACGAATTTTTTAAGTATTTTCAAATTTTCAGAAAGGATGTTCCAGATAAGGTCAAAAACGACATACTCAGATCTTCAACAAACTCTGCAGGGATACATTGGATGTCAAGACACGTGGAAAAAACATACAAAACAGGATTGGGGACATCAAGATTTTGGTCAAATTTTTTAAGAATTTTCAAATTTTCAGATAGGAGGTTCCATATAAGGTCAAAAACAACATACTCAGATCTTCACCAAACTTTGCATGGATACATTGGATGTCAAGACACGTGGAAAAAACGTACAAAACAAGAGATTGGAGACATCAAGATTTTGGACGAATTTTTTAAGAATTTTCAAATTTTCAGAAAGAAGGTTCCATATATGGTCAAAAACTACATACTCAGATCTTCACCAAACTTTGCAGGGATACATTGAATGTCAAGACACGTGGAAAAAACGTACAAAACAAGAGATTGGGGTCATCAAGATTTTGGACGGATTTTTTAGGAATTTTCAAATTTTCAGATGGGAGGTTCCATATATGGTCAAAAACTACATACTCAGATCTTCACCAAACTTTGCAGGGATACATTGGATGTCAAGACACGTGGAAAGAACGTACAAAACAAGAGATTGGAGACATCAAGGTTTTCGACGAATTTTTTAAGAATTTTCAAATTTTCAGATAGGAGGTTCCATATAAGGTCAAAAACTACATACTCAGATCTTCACCAAACTTTGCATGGATACATTGGATGTCAAGACACGTGGAAAAAACATACAAAACATAGGATTGGAGACATCAAGATTTTGGTCGAATTTTTTAAGAATTTTCAAATTTTCAGATGGGAGGTTCCAGATAAGGTCAAAAACTACATACTCAGATCTTCACCAAACTTTGCAGGGATACATTGGATGTCAAGACACGTGGAAAAAACGTACAAAACAAGAGATAGGAGACATCAAGATTTTGGAAGAATTTTTTAAGAATTTTCAAATTTTCAGATAGGATGTTCCAGATAAGGTCAAAAACGACATACTCAGATCTTCACCAAACTTTGCATTGATACATTGGATATCAAGACACGTGGAAAAAACGTACAAAACAAGAGATTGGAGACATCAAGATTTTGGACGAATTTTTTAAGAATTTTCAAATTTTCAGATAGGAGGTTCCAGATAAGGTCAAAAACTACATACTCAGATCTTCACCAAACTTTGCAGGGATACATTGGATGTCAAGACACGTGGAAAAAACGTACAAAACAAGAGATTGGGGTCATCAAGATTTTGGACGGATTTTTTAGGAATTTTCAAATTTTCAGATGGGAGGTTCCAGATAAGGTCAAAAACTACATACTCAGATCTTCACCAAACATTGCAGGGATACATTGGATGTCAAGACACGTGGAAAAAACGTACAAAACAAGAGATTGGAGACATCAAGATTTTGGACGAATTTTTTAAGAATTTTCAAATTTTCAGATAGGAGGTTCCAGATGAGGTCAAAAACTACATACTCAGATCTTCACCAAACTTTGCAGGAATACTTTGCATGTCAAGACACGTGGAAAAAACGTACAAAACAAGAGATCGGAGACATCAAGATTTTCGACGAATTTTTTAAGAATTTTCAAATTTTCAGATGGGAGGTTCCAGATAAGGTCAAAAACGACACACTCAGATCTTCACCAAACTTTGCATGGATACATTGGATGTCAAGACACGTGGAAAAAACATACAAAACATAGGATTGGTGACATCAAGATTTTGGACGAATTTTTTAAGAATTTTCAAATTTTCAGAAAGGAGGTTCCATATAAGGTCAAAAACTACATACTCAGATCTTCACCAAACTTTGCAGGGATACATTGGATGTCAAGACACGTGGAAAAAACGTACAAAACAAGAGATTGGAGACATCAAGATTTTGGACGAATTTTTTGAGAATTTTCAAATTTTCAGAAACGAGGTTCCATATAAGGTCAAAAACTACATACTCAGATCTTCACCAAACTTTGCAGGGATACATTGGATGTAAAGACACGTGGAAAAAACGTACAAAACAAGAGATTGGAGACATCAAGATTTTGGACGAATTTTTTAAGAATTTTCAAATTTTCAGAAAGGATGTTCCAGATAAGATCAAAAACGACATACTCTGATCTTCACCAAACTTTGCAGGGATACATTGGAGGTCGAGACACGTGGAAAAAACGTACAAAACAAGACATTGGAGTATTCAAGATTTTGGACGAATTTTTGAAGAATTTTCAAATTTTCAGATAGGAGGTTCCAGATAAGGTCAAAAACTACATACTCAGATCTTCACCAAACATTGCAGGGATACATTGGATGTCAAGACACGTGGAAAAAACGTACAAATCAAGAGATTGGAGACATCAAGATTCTCGAAGAATTTTTGAAGAATTTTCAAATTTTCAGATAGGAGGTTCCAGATAAGGTCAAAAACTACATACTCAGATCTTCACCAAACGTTGCAGGTATACTTTGCATGTCAAGACACGTTGAAAAAACGTACAAAACAAGAGATTGGAGACATCAAGATTTTCGACGAATTTTTTAAGAATTTTCAAATTTTCAGATGGGAGGTTCCAGATAAGGTCAAAAACGACATACTCAGATCTTCACCAAACTTTGCATGGATACATTGGATGTCAAGACACGTGGAAAACACGTACAAAACAAGAGATTGGAGACATCAAGATTTTGGACGAATTTTTTAAGAATTCTCAAATTTTCAGAAAGGAGGTTCCATATAAGGTCAAAAACTACATACTCAGATCTTCACCAAACTTTGCAGGGATACATTGGATGTCAAGACACGTGGAAAAAACGTACAAAACAAGAGATTGGGGTCATCAAGATTTTGGACGAATTTTTTAAGAATTTTCAAATTTTCAGATGGGAGGTTCCATATAAGGTCAAAAATTACATACTCAGATCTTCACCAAACTTTGCATGGATACATTGGATGTCAAGACACGTGGAAAAAACATACAAAACATAGGATTGGGGACATCAAGATTTTGGTCGAATTTTTTAAGAATTTTCAAATTTTCAGATGGGATGTTCCATATAAGGTCAAAAACTACATACTCAGATCTTCACCAAACTTTGCAGGGATACATTGGATGTCAAGACACGTGGAAAAAACATACAAGACCTAGGATTGGGGACATCAAGATTTTGGTCAAATTTTTTAAGAATTTTCAAATTTTCAGGTTCCATATAAGGTCAAAAACTACATACTCAGATCTTCACCAAACTTTGCAGGGATACATTGGATGTCAAGACACGTGGAAAAAACGTACAAAACAAGAGATTGGAAACATCAAGATTTTGGACGAATTTTTTAAGAATTTTCAAATTTTCAGAAAGGAGGTTCCATATAAGGTCAAAAACTACATACTCAGATCTTCACCAAACTTTGCAGGGATACATTGGATGTCAAGACACGTGGAAAAAACGTACAAAACAAGAGATAGGAGACATCAAGATTTTGGAAGAATTTTTTAAGAATTTTCAAATTTTCAGATAGGATGTTCCAGATAAGGTCAAAAACGACATACTCAGATCTTCACCAAACTTTGCATTGATACATTGGATATCAAGACACGTGGAAAAAACGTACAAAACAAGAGATTGGAGACATCAAGATTTTGGACGAATTTTTTAAGAATTTTCAAATTTTCAGATAGGAGGTTCCAGATAAGGTCAAAAACTACATACTCAGATCTTCACCAAACTTTGCAGGGATACATTGGATGTCAAGACACGTGGAAAAAACGTACAAAACAAGAGATTGGGGTCATCAAGATTTTGGACGGATTTTTTAGGAATTTTCAAATTTTCAGATGGGAGGTTCCAGATAAGGTCAAAAACTACATACTCAGATCTTCACCAAACATTGCAGGGATACATTGGATGTCAAGACACGTGGAAAAAACGTACAAAACAAGAGATTGGAGACATCAAGATTTTGGACGAATTTTTTAAGAATTTTCAAATTTTCAGATAGGAGGTTCCAGATGAGGTCAAAAACTACATACTCAGATCTTCACCAAACTTTGCAGGAATACTTTGCATGTCAAGACACGTGGAAAAAACGTACAAAACAAGAGATCGGAGACATCAAGATTTTCGACGAATTTTTTAAGAATTTTCAAATTTTCAGATGGGAGGTTCCAGATAAGGTCAAAAACGACACACTCAGATCTTCACCAAACTTTGCATGGATACATTGGATGTCAAGACACGTGGAAAAAACATACAAAACATAGGATTGGTGACATCAAGATTTTGGACGAATTTTTTAAGAATTTTCAAATTTTCAGAAAGGAGGTTCCATATAAGGTCAAAAACTACATACTCAGATCTTCACCAAACTTTGCAGGGATACATTGGATGTCAAGACACGTGGAAAAAACGTACAAAACAAGAGATTGGAGACATCAAGATTTTGGACGAATTTTTTGAGAATTTTCAAATTTTCAGAAACGAGGTTCCATATAAGGTCAAAAACTACATACTCAGATCTTCACCAAACTTTGCAGGGATACATTGGATGTAAAGACACGTGGAAAAAACGTACAAAACAAGAGATTGGAGACATCAAGATTTTGGACGAATTTTTTAAGAATTTTCAAATTTTCAGAAAGGATGTTCCAGATAAGATCAAAAACGACATACTCTGATCTTCACCAAACTTTGCAGGGATACATTGGAGGTCGAGACACGTGGAAAAAACGTACAAAACAAGACATTGGAGTATTCAAGATTTTGGACGAATTTTTGAAGAATTTTCAAATTTTCAGATAGGAGGTTCCAGATAAGGTCAAAAACTACATACTCAGATCTTCACCAAACATTGCAGGGATACATTGGATGTCAAGACACGTGGAAAAAACGTACAAATCAAGAGATTGGAGACATCAAGATTCTCGAAGAATTTTTGAAGAATTTTCAAATTTTCAGATATGAGGTTCCAGATAAGGTCAAAAACTACATACTCAGATCTTCACCAAACGTTGCAGGTATACTTTGCATGTCAAGACACGTTGAAAAAACGTACAAAACAAGAGATTGGAGACATCAAGATTTTCGACGAATTTTTTAAGAATTTTCAAATTTTCAGATGGGAGGTTCCAGATAAGGTCAAAAACGACATACTCAGATCTTCACCAAACTTTGCATGGATACATTGGATGTCAAGACACGTGGAAAACACGTACAAAACAAGAGATTGGAGACATCAAGATTTTGGACGAATTTTTTAAGAATTCTCAAATTTTCAGAAAGGAGGTTCCATATAAGGTCAAAAACTACATACTCAGATCTTCACCAAACTTTGCAGGGATACATTGGATGTCAAGACACGTGGAAAAAACGTACAAAACAAGAGATTGGGGTCATCAAGATTTTGGACGAATTTTTTAAGAATTTTCAAATTTTCAGATGGGAGGTTCCATATAAGGTCAAAAATTACATACTCAGATCTTCACCAAACTTTGCATGGATACATTGGATGTCAAGACACGTGGAAAAAACATACAAAACATAGGATTGGGGACATCAAGATTTTGGTCGAATTTTTTAAGAATTTTCAAATTTTCAGATGGGATGTTCCATATAAGGTCAAAAACTACATACTCAGATCTTCACCAAACTTTGCAGGGATACATTGGATGTCAAGACACGTGGAAAAAACATACAAGACCTAGGATTGGGGACATCAAGATTTTGGTCAAATTTTTTAAGAATTTTCAAATTTTCAGGTTCCATATAAGGTCAAAAACTACATACTCAGATCTTCACCAAACTTTGCAGGGATACATTGGATGTCAAGACACGTGGAAAAAACGTACAAAACAAGAGATTGGAAACATCAAGATTTTGGACGAATTTTTTAAGAATTTTCAAATTTTCAGAAAGGAGGTTCCATATAAGGTCAAAAACTACATACTCAGATCTTCACCAAACTTTGCAGGGATACATTGGATGTCAAGACACGTGGAAAAAACGTACAAAACAAGAGATTGGAGACATCAAGATTTTGGACGAATTTTTTAAGAATTTTCTAATTTTCAGAAAGGAGGTTCCATATAAGGTCAAAAACTACATACTCAGATCTTCACCAAACTTTGCAGGGATACATTGGATGTCAAGACACGTGGAAAAAACGTAAAAAACAAGAGATTGGAGACATCAAGATTATGGACGAATTTTTTGAGAATTTTCAAATTTTCAGAAAGGAGGTTCCATATAAGGTCAAAAACTACATACTCAGATCTTCACCAAACTTTGCAGGGATACATTGGATGTCAAGACACGTGGAAAAAACGTACAAAACAAGAGATTAGAGACATCAAGGTTTTCGACGAATTTTTTAAGAATTTTCAAATTTTCAGAAAGGATGTTCCAGATAAGGTCAAAAACGACATACTCAGATCTTCACCAAACTTTGCAGGGTTACATTGGAGGTCGAGACACGTGGAAAAAACGTACAAAACAAGAGATTGGAGACATCAAGATTTTGGACGAATTTTTGAAGAATTTTCAAATTTTCAGATAGGAGGTTCCAGATAAGGTCAAAAACTACATACTCAGATCTCCACCAAACATTGCAGGGATACATTGGATGTCAAGACACGTGGAAAAAACGTACAAAACAAGAGATTGGAGACATCAAGATTTTGGACGAATTTTTTAAGAATTTTCAAATTTTCAGATAGGAGGTTCCAGATAAGGTCAAAAACTACATACTCAGATCTTCACCAAACTTTGCATTGATACATTGGATATCAAGACACGTGGAAAAAACGTACAAAACAAGAGATTGGAGACATCAAGATTTTGGACGAATTTTTTAAGAATTTTCAAATTTTCAGATAGGAGGTTCCAGATAAGGTCAAAAACTACATACTCAGATCTTCACCAAACTTTGCAGGGATACATTGGATGTCAAGACACGTGGAAAAAACGTACAAAACAAGAGATTGGGGTCATCAAGATTTTGGACGGATTTTTTAGGAATTTTCAAATTTTCAGATGGGAGGTTCCAGATAAGGTCAAAAACTACATACTCAGATCTTCACCAAACATTGCAGGGATACATTGGATGTCAAGACACGTGGAAAAAACGTACAAAACAAGAGATTGGAGACATCAAGATTTTGGACGAATTTTTTAAGAATTTTCAAATTTTCAGATAGGAGGTTCCAGATGAGGTCAAAAACTACATACTCAGATCTTCACCAAACTTTGCAGGAATACTTTGCATGTCAAGACACGTGGAAAAAACGTACAAAACAAGAGATCGGAGACATCAAGATTTTCGACGAATTTTTTAAGAATTTTCAAATTTTCAGATGGGAGGTTCCAGATAAGGTCAAAAACGACACACTCAGATCTTCACCAAACTTTGCATGGATACATTGGATGTCAAGACACGTGGAAAAAACATACAAAACATAGGATTGGTGACATCAAGATTTTGGACGAATTTTTTAAGAATTTTCAAATTTTCAGAAAGGAGGTTCCATATAAGGTCAAAAACTACATACTCAGATCTTCACCAAACTTTGCAGGGATACATTGGATGTCAAGACACGTGGAAAAAACGTACAAAACAAGAGATTGGAGACATCAAGATTTTGGACGAATTTTTTGAGAATTTTCAAATTTTCAGAAACGAGGTTCCATATAAGGTCAAAAACTACATACTCAGATCTTCACCAAACTTTGCAGGGATACATTGGATGTAAAGACACGTGGAAAAAACGTACAAAACAAGAGATTGGAGACATCAAGATTTTGGACGAATTTTTTAAGAATTTTCAAATTTTCAGAAAGGATGTTCCAGATAAGATCAAAAACGACATACTCTGATCTTCACCAAACTTTGCAGGGATACATTGGAGGTCGAGACACGTGGAAAAAACGTACAAAACAAGACATTGGAGTATTCAAGATTTTGGACGAATTTTTGAAGAATTTTCAAATTTTCAGATAGGAGGTTCCAGATAAGGTCAAAAACTACATACTCAGATCTTCACCAAACATTGCAGGGATACATTGGATGTCAAGACACGTGGAAAAAACGTACAAATCAAGAGATTGGAGACATCAAGATTCTCGAAGAATTTTTGAAGAATTTTCAAATTTTCAGATAGGAGGTTCCAGATAAGGTCAAAAACTACATACTCAGATCTTCACCAAACGTTGCAGGTATACTTTGCATGTCAAGACACGTTGAAAAAACGTACAAAACAAGAGATTGGAGACATCAAGATTTTCGACGAATTTTTTAAGAATTTTCAAATTTTCAGATGGGAGGTTCCAGATAAGGTCAAAAACGACATACTCAGATCTTCACCAAACTTTGCATGGATACATTGGATGTCAAGACACGTGGAAAACACGTACAAAACAAGAGATTGGAGACATCAAGATTTTGGACGAATTTTTTAAGAATTCTCAAATTTTCAGAAAGGAGGTTCCATATAAGGTCAAAAACTACATACTCAGATCTTCACCAAACTTTGCAGGGATACATTGGATGTCAAGACACGTGGAAAAAACGTACAAAACAAGAGATTGGGGTCATCAAGATTTTGGACGAATTTTTTAAGAATTTTCAAATTTTCAGATGGGAGGTTCCATATAAGGTCAAAAATTACATACTCAGATCTTCACCAAACTTTGCATGGATACATTGGATGTCAAGACACGTGGAAAAAACATACAAAACATAGGATTGGGGACATCAAGATTTTGGTCGAATTTTTTAAGAATTTTCAAATTTTCAGATGGGATGTTCCATATAAGGTCAAAAACTACATACTCAGATCTTCACCAAACTTTGCAGGGATACATTGGATGTCAAGACACGTGGAAAAAACATACAAGACCTAGGATTGGGGACATCAAGATTTTGGTCAAATTTTTTAAGAATTTTCAAATTTTCAGGTTCCATATAAGGTCAAAAACTACATACTCAGATCTTCACCAAACTTTGCAGGGATACATTGGATGTCAAGACACGTGGAAAAAACGTACAAAACAAGAGATTGGAAACATCAAGATTTTGGACGAATTTTTTAAGAATTTTCAAATTTTCAGAAAGGAGGTTCCATATAAGGTCAAAAACTACATACTCAGATCTTCACCAAACTTTGCAGGGATACATTGGATGTCAAGACACGTGGAAAAAACGTACAAAACAAGAGATTGGAGACATCAAGATTTTGGACGAATTTTTTAAGAATTTTCTAATTTTCAGAAAGGAGGTTCCATATAAGGTCAAAAACTACATACTCAGATCTTCACCAAACTTTGCAGGGATACATTGGATGTCAAGACACGTGGAAAAAACGTAAAAAACAAGAGATTGGAGACATCAAGATTATGGACGAATTTTTTGAGAATTTTCAAATTTTCAGAAAGGAGGTTCCATATAAGGTCAAAAACTACATACTCAGATCTTCACCAAACTTTGCAGGGATACATTGGATGTCAAGACACGTGGAAAAAACGTACAAAACAAGAGATTAGAGACATCAAGGTTTTCGACGAATTTTTTAAGAATTTTCAAATTTTCAGAAAGGATGTTCCAGATAAGGTCAAAAACGACATACTCAGATCTTCACCAAACTTTGCAGGGTTACATTGGAGGTCGAGACACGTGGAAAAAACGTACAAAACAAGAGATTGGAGACATCAAGATTTTGGACGAATTTTTGAAGAATTTTCAAATTTTCAGATAGGAGGTTCCAGATAAGGTCAAAAACTACATACTCAGATCTCCACCAAACATTGCAGGGATACATTGGATGTCAAGACACGTGGAAAAAACGTACAAAACAAGAGATTGGAGACATCAAGATTTTGGACGAATTTTTTAAGAATTTTCAAATTTTCAGATAGGAGGTTCCAGATAAGGTCAAAAACTACATACTCAGATCTTCACCAAACTTTGCATTGATACATTGGATATCAAGACACGTGGAAAAAACGTACAAAACAAGAGATTGGAGACATCAAGATTTTGGACGAATTTTTTAAGAATTTTCAAATTTTCAGATAGGAGGTTCCAGATAAGGTCAAAAACTACATACTCAGATCTTCACCAAACTTTGCAGGGATACATTGGATGTCAAGACACGTGGAAAAAACGTACAAAACAAGAGATTGGGGTCATCAAGATTTTGGACGGATTTTTTAGGAATTTTCAAATTTTCAGATGGGAGGTTCCAGATAAGGTCAAAAACTACATACTCAGATCTTCACCAAACATTGCAGGGATACATTGGATGTCAAGACACGTGGAAAAAACGTACAAAACAAGAGATTGGAGACATCAAGATTTTGGACGAATTTTTTAAGAATTTTCAAATTTTCAGATAGGAGGTTCCAGATGAGGTCAAAAACTACATACTCAGATCTTCACCAAACTTTGCAGGAATACTTTGCATGTCAAGACACGTGGAAAAAACGTACAAAACAAGAGATCGGAGACATCAAGATTTTCGACGAATTTTTTAAGAATTTTCAAATTTTCAGATGGGAGGTTCCAGATAAGGTCAAAAACGACACACTCAGATCTTCACCAAACTTTGCATGGATACATTGGATGTCAAGACACGTGGAAAAAACATACAAAACATAGGATTGGTGACATCAAGATTTTGGACGAATTTTTTAAGAATTTTCAAATTTTCAGAAAGGAGGTTCCATATAAGGTCAAAAACTACATACTCAGATCTTCACCAAACTTTGCAGGGATACATTGGATGTCAAGACACGTGGAAAAAACGTACAAAACAAGAGATTGGAGACATCAAGATTTTGGACGAATTTTTTGAGAATTTTCAAATTTTCAGAAACGAGGTTCCATATAAGGTCAAAAACTACATACTCAGATCTTCACCAAACTTTGCAGGGATACATTGGATGTAAAGACACGTGGAAAAAACGTACAAAACAAGAGATTGGAGACATCAAGATTTTGGACGAATTTTTTAAGAATTTTCAAATTTTCAGAAAGGATGTTCCAGATAAGATCAAAAACGACATACTCTGATCTTCACCAAACTTTGCAGGGATACATTGGAGGTCGAGACACGTGGAAAAAACGTACAAAACAAGACATTGGAGTATTCAAGATTTTGGACGAATTTTTGAAGAATTTTCAAATTTTCAGATAGGAGGTTCCAGATAAGGTCAAAAACTACATACTCAGATCTTCACCAAACATTGCAGGGATACATTGGATGTCAAGACACGTGGAAAAAACGTACAAATCAAGAGATTGGAGACATCAAGATTCTCGAAGAATTTTTGAAGAATTTTCAAATTTTCAGATAGGAGGTTCCAGATAAGGTCAAAAACTACATACTCAGATCTTCACCAAACGTTGCAGGTATACTTTGCATGTCAAGACACGTTGAAAAAACGTACAAAACAAGAGATTGGAGACATCAAGATTTTCGACGAATTTTTTAAGAATTTTCAAATTTTCAGATGGGAGGTTCCAGATAAGGTCAAAAACGACATACTCAGATCTTCACCAAACTTTGCATGGATACATTGGATGTCAAGACACGTGGAAAACACGTACAAAACAAGAGATTGGAGACATCAAGATTTTGGACGAATTTTTTAAGAATTCTCAAATTTTCAGAAAGGAGGTTCCATATAAGGTCAAAAACTACATACTCAGATCTTCACCAAACTTTGCAGGGATACATTGGATGTCAAGACACGTGGAAAAAACGTACAAAACAAGAGATTGGGGTCATCAAGATTTTGGACGAATTTTTTAAGAATTTTCAAATTTTCAGATGGGAGGTTCCATATAAGGTCAAAAATTACATACTCAGATCTTCACCAAACTTTGCATGGATACATTGGATGTCAAGACACGTGGAAAAAACATACAAAACATAGGATTGGGGACATCAAGATTTTGGTCGAATTTTTTAAGAATTTTCAAATTTTCAGATGGGATGTTCCATATAAGGTCAAAAACTACATACTCAGATCTTCACCAAACTTTGCAGGGATACATTGGATGTCAAGACACGTGGAAAAAACATACAAGACCTAGGATTGGGGACATCAAGATTTTGGTCAAATTTTTTAAGAATTTTCAAATTTTCAGGTTCCATATAAGGTCAAAAACTACATACTCAGATCTTCACCAAACTTTGCAGGGATACATTGGATGTCAAGACACGTGGAAAAAACGTACAAAACAAGAGATTGGAAACATCAAGATTTTGGACGAATTTTTTAAGAATTTTCAAATTTTCAGAAAGGAGGTTCCATATAAGGTCAAAAACTACATACTCA